>NC_084516.1:22323722-22363722 GCF_024500385.1 Phyllopteryx taeniolatus
TTGGCCCCAAATATCCTGATCGTGTAAAGCCTATTAGTTAGGTTTCAGCTTATGTTCACATTAAAATACACGTGAAATTGAATAATTCATCCTTAAAAACATTTATAACAACTAACAACCAATACAGAATTAAGTTAAAATACTGTACCTCAGCGCCATCAATGTTTGACTTATTTGGAGGGTCAATCTTTTCCTTGGATTTCTCGTTTTCTGAATCTGACTGGCTGCCAGAGTCTGAGCCACTTCCTGAGTCGCTGCTTCCGGACTGACTGCTACTGCTAGAGGAGCTTGAACTGGAACCTGAGCCAGATCCAGATGCTGATCCAGAACCAGATTCATCATCAGAATTGCTGTAAAATTTGAAAGAAAGAAAAAAAAAAAAAAAGTTAGCTGGTGTTAATCTAAAGGCAGAATTGCCTAAAACTTGACAACCATTCAAATAATATCGATGCGAGCCCAGTGGTTTATTTTTACGACCTCTTGACTCAATTACTTTAATTCATATCCGTCTTGCAATAACTGAGACGGAAAGTTTTTTTCTAATTAAGAAAAATAATGTAGTTCACATTTTGGATATCCAACTGACACAACGCATGAAGTCATCTTTTTTTGTGAAGTGTCAGTGCGCCTCACGCCTCCTCATTTCGGCCCGACATCAAAGGATTTGCGTCGTGGGTGTGTTTTGCTTTTTTAGTTTGGGTTGTGTTCGATACTAGTGATGGCGAGATGAAGCTTCATGAAGCATCATAACACTTCAGCCATTGGTTCGAGTAATGGTTCACTTCTCGATGCTTCCTGTGCACACGAAACCACCTCTTGGCCATGTGCATAATCACAGGTGGGTATCTTACCCACATATGTGACGCGTTGCATTTTGTGTCTTTTTGGCTCTTGAGAATGACCATGTATTACAAAACAATGTTTGACCAAGTAATTTCCCGACAAAGTGTAAAATAAATTATTTTTGAACGCACTCTTGTGGGTAAAATAGTCATCACTGATATGTCAGGTTGTAAAGTGTTTTTTGTGTCACTTTCTGAAGATGCCATGGGCTTCAGCGGGCACAGGACTTTGAAAGTGCTTCTTTAGAAATAACAGCTTATCACCATTTTTAAGTGATTCATCCAAGAGCAAGACTAAATAAATTGGGGTACAGTATTTTTCAAACTCTAAAGCGCTTCCCGAATCGGTCACGTGGTACAGCTGGGCAGCGAGACTTCGGACGACATCACTTCCGGCTCCTCCCCTAAACGAAGTAAGCCTCGATATGCGCTTTGCGGAAACGCCCCTTCCATTAGCTGACACGCGCCTGGAAGCCTGCACATCTCAGAACATCACTAGTCTATACCCTGTGCAGGAGGGGACAGCACAGTGCCTTTATCTTTTTTTTCAGGTGGGGGGCGAACACAGAAAGTAATCGCCTGCTATATTGCAGAATTATTTTTTGGATGTGTTATTACAGTACACTACAGTGGGTACGGAAAGTATTCAGACCCCCTTTACATTTTTCACGCTGTTATATTGCAGCCATTGGCTAAAATAATTTAAGTTCTTTTTTTTCCCTCAATGTACACACAGCACCCAATATTGACAGTGGAAAAACGGAACTGTTGAAATTTTTGCAGATTTATTAAAAAAGAAAAACTGAAATATCACACAGCTATAAGTATTCAGACCCTTTGCTGTGACACATTTAAATTTGCCAAGCTTTTCTTTTTTTTTTTAGCTTTTCGGACAGTCGCTGTCTAAATTTGCAAGCAGTGACATGTCTAAGTAGCTGGCGTGTTGCGTTGATACAGTTTCATTAATGCCGTTTTACTTTCGAAAAGATTACTGAAAAGATTTACCGGAGACAGCGCAATTTTAAATGACAAATCATGTTCAGCTACGAACGCGCACACGCGTATTTTATGGTCACACACGCGTTCAGCCATGGAGCCGCTGTGGCATGATGTACATTCCGGTAATCTACTTGTTGTAACGGGGGGCCAGAGGACAACACCCGTGCCCAGTGTGGGTCACCTGCCCCATCAAAGTGCACAAGTACATGGGGACAGAACTGTCATCTCCATAGAACAGTGGTTCTTAACCTGGGCTTAATGGAACCCCAGGGGTTCAATGATTATGCGTCAGGAAGTCGAGACACACGTGCTGTCTTATCTCAGCGAGGGGAACGGCAAACGGTACATTTGCAGTAAATATCCATTGAGTTACATATACTTTTATATCCATTGTTTTTTATATTTATGAGTGAAATTCATCATTTGTTGGTTTTCACAATCATTTTGTGTGCAGCTCACGGGTGGTTAATTTTCATTTTGTACTGAATATGAGAGAAAGGGGGGAAGGAAAAATAATTCACATTACGAAGGGGTTGGTGAACGTACGCATGAAACTTGCAGGGTTCGCTGCCTCCAACAAGGTTAACAACTATTGGCATAGAATAAATATACATTAATTTGGAAGTTTGCGTTCTTTTCCCTACGATGGCAATTATATGACTTACCTTGATTCTCCACTGCTGTTGCTGACACTTTCATTCTCATTGCGTCCTGCCATCCTGAAGTCTAGAATGTAGACTTCCCCCACACCGCCTCGAATAACGTGGTGAAACTGAAATGTGAGATTCAGTAGTACATGATTTAACAAGCATATTACAATATGCAATGAAACGATGCACTTTTCATCTACGCAGTCTTGTTTCAGAGTGTAAAGAGTGTTAAAGATGGAGCTGAACCACAGGTTTCGTTTCTGCTTGCATTGTAACTGATAAACCTTGAATCAAAGCTCATCTTTTGCGGGCGGCCAATATTATTACAGAAATGGATTTCCAAGTGCATATAGGAATGAAAACGATAAAAAAATTATCCGTGTCACTGCAACAACGGGGCAAGAGTCCGTTAGTGTGACTAGCGGAGAAATGACGGCGACGAGTATATATCTATGTATGGACGTTAGCCACACTGAGTGGACCACTACTTGCACCTCCGGACTGGGGCCTATCAGGCCTGCGCAAAGATAGCATGTTTACGTTTCCAAAAAAAAAAAAAAAAAAAAAAAAAAAAAAAAAAAGCCCATAGGCGCTCAAAAAACAAAAACAAAACAAAAAAAAAAACACCCCAAAAATTAAAAGTCTAAATACTATATTCAACGAGATGAATACAAAGGCTTATAGTCGCCCCACTCCCGTGTCTGTTAGATTTGGCTCGCTCCATTGAGAGACAGTTACCAATCTGATGAGAGGAACAGTTTACCTTTGAGCTAACCTGCTAACACCGGCTAATGCTCAGCAATTGGCGGGGGGGAAGTTGTGTGCAGACACGGCTAACTCCTCAAATTCAAACGGAGAACCGACAACTCAACTTTCGAAATACATATAGCTTTCATTAACGGCATAAAGGCTGTCATTAATATACCTACAGGGAAATGCCCATGTATGCTACTGGTTATCAATAGTTTTAAGAGTACTAGCTAGAGACTTTAAAGACAAACAATAATAACTTCAACACAAGGCGTAAAATACTATGTGTTTCATACATAAAGTATTATCTGAAGTTAACGTTCGTTTGGCAAACGTGGGTTACAGTAGGATGCTAGCACAACGTTCAAACTGGTTGTCAAGGAAAGTAGCGTTAGCGAACGTACATTCGGCACGAGGCTAGCACGGAAGCTAACAAAATGTCCAAACTTTGCGCTTCCTCTTAATGAGGATGCACTGCGATGTTTCTTCTGTTGTCACAAGCGCTATCCCGGCGACACCTGCAAGTGGTGCGCCACGCAAATGTAATTTGCAAAAAGGGGATCCTTTGCAGAATACTGAAAATACAAATGATTTATTAGAACTCCCACATATACAAATGAGCTAAACCAACTTCTCCATCTTGTTTTCATCCGCCGCTCACTTCTCGCGGCTTTACCACATCAACATGTAACGTAAGGTTTACGTTCGCAATAAACTACGGAATAAGTTAGCCTTGCCTTGTGTTAGTTGAGCTCCTTTGATGAAACTGTTGTCAAAGTCCACCCGCCGCGTCCACACGTTCCCCCTTTTATAAGAACAGCAATTTGTGAGATTACAGCTACAGAGAGCTAACGCTATCTTGCGTTAGCTGGCTAGCTATCTCCCAGTTTGGGAGAGCAGCCCGTAACGACCCAGTTCAAGTGGAGCTTCGGGGACTGTAATTTCCTCTATTCCTTGGGGGAGGGGGGGAGGCAAACCCCCTTTTCGCTGAGATGTACGTTGAAGTTCCGTGCTTGTGGTCGATGAAGACGGTAAAAAAAAAAAAAAAAAAAAAAAAAGCTGGCATTTCATTCCAGGGTCTTCCGACAACCGGCCTCCGCCATGACGCCGTAGGGTTCACTTCGCTAGGAAACCCCGGACAGTGACGTAACGACCGTGCTCGGCACAACACTGAAACGGCGGAGAGCTTTCAAACAAAACAAGTTGAACTTGTCGCCAGTGTTGAGGGGGTAACTCATTACATGTAACTAGATGACGTAATTACAAAATTGATGTTATTGTGAACCCTTACATGACTGGGAGGGGGGGGGGGGGTGTATTTAAACTACAGTTGCTTTTGGAAATTTCCATGATTACAATTTTAGTAACATTTGAAAAATAGCCGCAAAAAAAAAAAAACATTCATGTAACTTTCTCCTTCTAAAGCCGATACTCTCTCTGCTCGTATGCCATTCTGCAGTAGTCTCAAACATGTCATTCATTCCTTTTCCGTACTGCTTCTCCTCACAAGGGTCGCGGGCGTGTTTCCTCCCACACCCCCAAAACATGCATGGTAGGTTAACCGAAGACTCTAAATTGCCCATAGGTGAGTCCGAATGGTTGTGCACTGCGATTGGCTGCGATCGTCCCCCGGGGTCTCTCATCTGGCTCCTCTCGATGTGGAGGAGAAGCGGCTCTACTCTGAGATCCTCCCGGATGACCGAGCTTCTCATTAATATGACGTTGAATTTGTCGAACTCAACTGATTTATTTTTGTATCTCTTTAAGAGGGGAGGTGTCAATAAAAAACCTGAAATAAACTTGAATGTGATTGACTTGGACTTGACGTTTAACTTGCTGCCTTCTTGGCCAGGTCTCCATTGCAAAGACATGTTCTGTTTTAACTGGTCTTTTACCTGGAAAACAGAGGGGGTGGGACGGGTGTCTGTGTGTGTGTGTGGGTGTGGGTGGGTGGGAGTGGGCGGGGTTCTCCCCATTTTTTGGAGAAGCGCCCCTATTTGAGGCAAAGTTCCCCTCTGTGGGGGCAAAAATGTTCATCAGAGTTGCCCCAAAAAGAAAAGGAAAAAAAGGTCAGCTCTTCAACAGTCCGGAGTCTCCGTTGTCGTATTTAACGCTTCATAATGCGCCACACATTTTCAAGGGGAGACAGGTCTGGACTGCAGGCAGGCCAGTCTAGTACCCGCACTCTTTTACTACGAAGCCACGCTGTTGTAACACGTGCAGAATGTGGTTCGGCATTGTCTTGCTGAAATAAGCAGGGGCGTCCATGAAAAAGACGTTGCTTGGATGGCAGCATATGTTTCTCCAAAACCTGTATGTACCTTTCAGCATTAATGGTGCCTTCACAGATGTGTAAGTTACCCATGCCATTGGCACTAACACAGCCACATACCATCACAGATGCTGGCTTTTGAACTTTGCGTCCAAAACAGTCTGGATGGTTATTTTCGTCTTTGGCCCGGAGGACACGACCTCCACAATTTCCAAAAACAATTTGAAATGTGGACTCGTCAGACCACAGAACACTTTTCCACTTTGCATCAGTCCATCTTAGATGAGCTCGGGCCCAGAGAAGCCGGCGGCGTTTCTGGGTGTTGTTGATAAATGGCTTTTGCTTTGCATAGTAGAGTTTCAAGTTGCACTTACGGATGTAGCGCCGAACTGTATTTACTGACATTGGTTTTCGGAAGTGTTTCTGAGCCCATGTGGTACATGCAGTGATTTCTCCAGATTCTCTGAACCTTTTGATGATATTATGGACCGTAGATGATGAAATCCCGGAATTCCTTGCAATTGTACGTTGAGGAACATTGTCCTGAAACTGTTCGACTATTTTCTCCCGCACTTGTTCACAAAGAGGTGAACCTCGCCCCATCTTTGCTTGTGAATGACTGAGCAATTCAGGGAAGCTCCTTTTCTACCCAATCATGGCGCCCACCTGTTCCCAATGAGCCTGTTCACCTGTGGGATCTTCCAAACACGTGTTTGATGAGCATTCCTCAACGTTCTCAGTCTTTTTTTGCCACCTGTCATTTTTGTAGGCTGGCTACTCTTGGGAAGGTTCACCACTGTTCCACGTTTTCTCCATTTGAGGATAACGACTTTCACTGTGGTTTGCTGGAATCTTTAGAAATGACTTTGTAACCATTTCCTGACCGATTAGATCAAATACTTCATCTTTTGTTGAATTTACTTGGATTGTGGCGTTTTGAGCTCTTTGTCAAACAGGTTCTGTTTAATGAAGTGATTTCTTGATTGAACATGGAGGTCATCAGGTTTGGGCGTGGTCAATGAAAATGTACCAAAAAGGCAGTTTAGCCACGGTTAATTTAATATTTAACAAGGAAATGGGGTTATATTTGTCTGATGACCTTAAACATTGAAGTGGGGTAACTGTGCAAAAAATAAATTAAATAAAAAAAAAAAAAAATAATGCTAAGCGCGGAGTGTGCTCCGGCATCATTGGTCGTCCGAACGACCTCGTGCCGGTGCGTCCGGCCAATAGGAAGTGGTTGAGGAATCCCGCGGCTACGGGACGGAAACGTCGACAAGCGTCCCGCTGCTTATCCGCTCGGTTTGCTTCTCTTCGGAAGAATGACCCAAAAAATGAGTGTGTACTGCGGCCCGAACACGGACGACACGACGACCGTGGACTGCATTCCATGTCGTGAGTATGACCTCTATTCGCATCGCACCGTATGGCGATTCGAGTGCTTCCGCGAGGGCGTCCACCAGGTGTCAGTCGTTCCCCGGCGAAAGTGGGCCACAGTGGCGCAGCAACGCGAGGCAAGTCAATGGACAGGGGAGAGGAACGAAGAAAAACAACAACAACAACAACGCTACCAAGCCAAACGAGCTTCTCTGGTCAATTTATTTTTCAGTAATAAACTCGGCAACATTTAGAGAAATTCGCACTAGGCAACAGCAAGTAAGATGCAAGTGAGCTGATCTTAACAGTTTCTGAATTGGAGAGCTGCAGAAAGTGACGAATGCAACACATAACACATTTTGTTTTGACACATTTTAAGTACAGACACATCACTCTTTGAAATATAGTTCTTTGGTAAATCAGAGATTTGTAAGAAGCTACTGAAGACATTAAAAGTACTCCAAAGCCCCGAACATTTCCCTGCATCACTACACACACACACACACACATACATACAATGACACAGGGAAAAAGTATTGAACACGCCAACTGGTATTTATTTAATATTTTGTACAAAAGCCTTTGTTTGCAATGACAGGTTCAACTAGTCGCATGCATTGCTCTGGTGTGATTTTGGCCCATTCCTCCACACAAGCAGTCTTCAAATCTTGAAGGTTCCGTGCATCCACTTTTTTTTGTGACACCCATTGATGGTGTCTGCTTATAAGAAAAAGAAAGCATAAGGTTAATACATACACTATCAATCCAGTATCATTCAGGAGCAACTTGGGGTCGAGCACAATTTCAAGGGTATACTGTATTATACAAATATAATGATAAATAATCATCCAAACAGTTACAGTTGGCTGAGGATGGCAGATGGAGGAAGTGAAGATGCTGAGTAGCTCGTCTGAAGTTAACCTGACAGATGGTGCGGGACCGGGAGGTCAGGAATTGGGGAACGTGAGCATGTACAGTGGACATCGAAAGTATACACACCCCTGTTCAAATGCCAGGTTTTTAAGATATGAAAAAAAAAAAAAAAAAAATGTGTGTGTCGACTTTTTATAGCCACCGGTATATGCAATATATATATATATATATATATATATATATATATGTTGAAAAATGGCCAACCTTATTCTCATCAAACACTTCACCTTTCTTGAAAAAAAAAAAAAAAAAAAAAAAAAAAAACCGTTTCCGATACGTTACTACTGACACCATGAGACCTGTGGTGTGCAGACCACATTTGAAGAAAATGGATTTCAACTGGTATAGAAGCAACTTGAGGAAGTCACACCGCTCAGATCATTGCGGGGTGGGGATTGACGCCGATGCATCATTTGAAATGTCACAGTGTTGAGCAATCTGTGCCAGTTTACGTGCCAGAGACACTAATAAACCATCAGGAACATTTATGAGGAGGTAAATGGTAAATGTGCCGTATTCTCACAGACAAATGCTTCTTTACTGGCTGAGCGAAAAAAGTCTTGGAAGGTCATACTTGGCTAATTATTACAACTGCTATGATCTCAACCTTGACCCCTATTGCAATTCAAACCCATTTATGAGAAGCAACTGTAGTCTTCAAAGAAGTGAGAACTGAAGATTGCGAAACCACATCAAGCCAGCTGACGCTTCCTGAATGCTAATTTTGGTCACTGCACATGACTGACTGGCTATATTATAATGTGTAATCGATGTAAAAGATCTGTCATTTTGTTCAGTTTATTTGGCAGAAAGTAAAGCCGCAATAGTCTACTTTTACTCAAGTAGTTAACGGTGGCATCTTAGCATTCTTTTGACGAAACAAAACCGTAGCACAAAAACAAATGGGGAAAAATAATAAAAATGTCCGAGTTCATTAAGAGCAGGTCTTATTGAACGAATACTAATACTGTATATAAATACTGTTTGCTCCTCCCTCTCTCTGTGTCCTAATAGGAGTTGTACTGTTAATGGGCATCCATCCTTGGGTTCAATATTAACACACGCACATGGCATAACCGCTCGCTTCTCTAATTGCAATTGTAACGGAGGTCAGTGGTCCCGTCTCTGGCATTTATACCCTTTTAGCAGTCATTCATCATTGACCGCAAAGGATTTTCATTTGCGTTTGCCGATTATTTTGGAACATCATCCCAACGATCGCGATAGCTCACGCCATTGCGCTCACGTGCCGGAGTCGGAGTCATGACGAAGGTCAATCGGGCGGCGGAAAGAAATGGTGCACGATTCAAATTTCAAACACAAAGTTGGCGTCTATATTTGTGCCCCGAAATTGTCCTTTGAAACATTGAGCTCGCGAAGATGACTTCGCTCCTCTCAAAAGCAAATTGCACCCGCTTCAACAACGTACTGCCACAAAAAAAAACAAACAACAACAAATATTTGAATCACTTGCTTTCATCATTCGTATTTCTTTTTTCAGTTGTTCTATTGCTCTTTTCTTATCAGAAAAGGGGGAAGTAAAAGCATCCATTTGTCCAGGAAGTCTGAAATAAGGAAGCTTCAGAGCGCCACCTTTTTTTTTTTTTTTTTTTTTTTTTTTTTTAAACCGTGTTCATGTTTCAATGGCGACTATCTGGTTTGTCAGTCGCCAGCTGAATCGGACCCGCTGCCATGTCGCTTACAGTGTTGGATTCTGATTAAATTCCTCACTACGGGAAAAATACAGTAAGTATAAAATCTAAGTTTCATTTCTCTGTGATTCATGTTAAATATGTATGGGGAAATTCAGAGGAATGTTGGGTGGGAGATATAGTTACTCTTCCTTTTTGACCCCTTTGTCCCTGTAAATAGTGTTTTTGAATGTTCAGCCTTACTGGAAACTTGGTGGTCTTGTTCCTGATTAGTAGTTGTTGCCAATTGTGAGAGGTAACTTTGTGACCACAAAGTATATCTTTTGTTAGCTGCCTATTTTCAATGCCTGCGAGCAAGCTGTTGTGAAAGTGACGTGATGCCACCCCACACAAAGTTTCTCTGCCCGCGACTTGTCATCTTGGTTCTTGAGTGGCGCAACGCAGCTTTTTCTACACCCAGTTCGCATCTGTGTGGGGGGGGGGATCAGCGGTGTCGCTTGTTAGAAACGCACGAAGAGGGCACGGCCGCAGCTTCTCGCTCCCTGCCGTCGCCAGTTGCACCCAGGGCCTTGTAATGCCTGTGGTGCATTTGGTTGAGACGCCCAATTTAGTTGGCAGGTATTGGAATAATGAAGCAGCCGGTCTGGCAACTTCTTCTATCTCCATATGCTTGTGTAAGAGGTCTTCCATACTTTTTGAGGTGCCCTTCCTTACATTCGAAATCAACCAAACCCATCTGGCGTATTTACTTCTGATCGGTATGCAAAAGGGAATATTCCGCTCCTGTGAAACAGAATGAAATTCCATTCGGATTTTGCCTGTTTAGTCCGACTTGAGTTGTTTATATGGAGCATTTTCGTTCGGTTTGGGCTTCTAAACCTTAATCGGCTTAATCTGCATAGAAGGCTCCATGTAAACCCCCCCCCATATGTCCCCAGGATGTGCTGAATAGAAATGCGCGCACACACACGAGCCGAGATTGAGGCAGTTCATTTTAAAATGTAGGTTCTACAAAGTGCAATGTGTGAACTTTTTGTGAGTTGTCGAAGCACTAGCACACCGTAATTAGCATGACTAACTTGAAAATGTCCTTTTCAAATCTGCAGTAGAAGGTGTTCAAGTGGTCTGCTGTTCCTCTTTTGTTCTCCGCTTGGGGGGGGGGGTCTCGCTTGTAGTTGGTTAGCGATTTTAATCTTCGCCAGACTGACTGGCTGAGGCATTGGCAGTAAACTGTTCTTCCAGCTTTTCTGCATCGTTTCTCTTTACGATGTTAATTTCTTCGGTCGGCCGATTTGTAGCGCGACGGTACAGGGCTCAGTCCCTCTTTAGCCTGGTGAAATTGCTCAAGTTTGGCAGCGAACCACGGCTCGCTGTTATTGAACAGGCGACGTGTCTTTGGTTGGTACGCACACATCTTCACAGGAACTGCTATCGGACGTAACGGTCTCCGTATATTCATCCAGCGTTTTGAGTATTTGCTTGCCTGATTGGGGTTTTTTTAGATGAGGGGAATGTTGTCAATCATTGCCAACTGTGGGCCTGCGAAGCCCTTTGAGACTCTTTTGTGATTAAGGGCTCCACGAAATAAACTTGACTTGTTTTCTTCATTTGCAGTAAAGTTGACTGACCAACTGTGAAATGAACTGATGTCAGTATTGTATTATTATTTTTTTTTTAGGTTAATTGTGGTAGTGCACCTTCCGAAGTCGGCTGCCGTCCGTGGGCTAAGATGGCTGACAGAGTGAATAGTCTGCCATTCTTCTATGGCAACATTAGGAGAGAGGAGGCAGAAGAGCATCTGCAGCAGCTGGGCGCAGGTAGCGGCTTGTATTTGCTACGGCAAAGTCGGAACCATTTTGGAGGTTTTGCCCTCTCTGTATTACATTCCGGCTGCTGCTACCACTACACCATTGAAAGAGAATCCAACGAAAGCTACGCTATTGCCGGCGGTAAAAGCCACAGCAGCCCTATAGATTTGATCGAGTACCACTCGCAGGAGATGGACGGCCTTGTGTGTCGGCTGAAAAAGCCTTGCAACAGGCCCAAGGACATGCAACCCAAGGTGGGACCGTTTGAGGACTTCAAGGAAAAACTGATCCAGGAATATGTGAAACAAACCTGGAACTTGCAGGTTAGTCTCCAGTCTACCATGTAGACCCAACAAGACAAAATCTCTTTCTTGATGAGAAAATGGTTGTACAACAGAGAGGCTCTAAATCATAACTACTCTGAGCAGGGAACAGCTCTGGAACAAGCCATTATAAGCCAAAGGCCGCAGTTGGAGAAGCTGATTGCAACCACTGCTCATGAACTAATGCCTTGGTTCCATGGGAAGATAAGTCGGGAGGACTCGGAATCTAGGCTTCAAAATGGCACACGTACAAATGGGAAATTTCTGTGAGTATTTCGCCGATGTCTGTCTTGAGTGTTTGCCAGACAATCAAAGCCATAACAACCTACCATGCATGTTTTTTTTGGGATGGAGGAGGAAACCGGAGTACCCAGGCAGGCACGAGGAGAACACGCCTCCACAAAGGCGAGGCCATAGCTTGGTCACCGTTTTGAAATCAGATGCCAGACATTTGAATATCACTGTTATTTTCCAGTCGTTTCTGTAAATGCATGAAAGAAGCATTTGCGGTTGATGGACTTCGTGAAATTAGCATCGGAAACGACAGAAAATATAGGAGACATATGCCGATAGGAGTGCGAAACGGTGCTTCCACGCCAGCAGTGGAAAGAAAGATAAACGGTATCAATCGGATTACTGTAGGGATTAGAAACAATACTGAAGCCTTGGAGAAACTAGGGATTGCGAGCAGTCACGCGCATGAATGCGCACTTACTGCACGAGCACTTGAATGGAGCGAGCGTAAAAGTGATAGCCCCTAATTTTGCTCATACTCGGCATTACGGGAATAAGTCGCCAAGTCGAAATAAAAAGCTTCCCACTAATACGGACGTCAGTGCTCTTCGATTAAGGAATGCGAGCGGCAAGGTTCATTTGAATCTTGAGATATGTTAAAAAAAAAAATGTAGTTCTGTCACACAGATCTGGACTTGCTTTGCGATTACGTTGGGGTGGCTTTGGCTCAGTAGGCAGAACGGGTTCGAATCCTTGCTACGACTGTCCGCATGTCGAAGTGTCCTTGGGCAAGACGCTGAACCCTAATTTGTGGAGGAAGCGGGAAAGCGGGATTCGGCAAGTCAAGAAGACGAAGCTGAGTTTCCGCGGAAACAAGGCGAGGCGGCCCGAGTTGGAAGACCAACGGATTAATGAGCTCCGACCGCTGGACATCGGTGTAGACAGGGCGTTCAAAGTGAAGTTGCGAGCGGCGTGGGAGCGATGGACGACAGATGGCGAACACAGCTTTACCAAGACGAGGAGTTGCGCCACAATTTGCGAATGGATTGCGGATGCTCGGGCTAACGTGTCTGCTTGCACTGTTGTTCGAGCTTTCGTAAAAGCCGCCGTCAGTTCTGAGGAGCCGCACGGCAACGGGACTGACTCGAACCGGCCGTGTTTGACGGAGAACTTGCCCGGCTGTTTATTTCGAAAACAGAACATGAGGACTTTGCTGGATTTGTGGATGGGGATCGATCCAAAAAATAACCCGAGTACATTGTTAAATACTTTAGTAAAGTACAACCGAACTCAGTTTTGCTGCCGCTGCCTTTTTAAAAAACATTGTTTTAGCGTGCATGCATGCTAGCATATTTTCAGCGGAGCGGAGTACATTGCTTCTTTTTTTTTTTCGCCAACACAATGTGAAGTATTTTTGCTGCTCATGCATCAGTTGAGAAAAGGTCGTGGTCGGCTGAAGAAACAGATCACACAAGCGCATACAGGCGGGCAAGCGGTTTCCGTTCAGCGCTTCCTGAAATAGCCTTAAAAGAGGAAGAATGACAGTACACGCAAAGATGCGAATGTCACCAACTACCCGAAAGGGTTTTACTTTGAAACATCTCTTAAATGTAGGATTTGATTGTAACACACGATGTGAGTGGCTCATTCTGGAACTGGAATTAAGAGAATCAGACACAGTTGCTGGCACAGGGGTCATCAAGAGGGAAACTCCAGTCCTGATCCATTTTCTTTCCAGGACATTGCTCGCTCATTAAGTGAATGCCTACAATGTAACACGCATCACTTTTTGTATGTTAGGAATTGCTTATGGTAGTAAAGGTATGCGGCTCTGCGAAGGGGAGGGGTCAGGAGGAAAGTTCAGGGTCATGTTCAAGGGAACGGTGACGAAAGAGAACAGGTTTCACTCTAACGTTCGTAGGCACAGCTGCTTCGAACTGTGTCCACAGCGTAATGTTCGGACCCAAAAAACCATGACGACAGGTTTATGGCTTTGTCATTCAGTCCAGAAAAATAGGATTGCAAATTCCTGCCCGGCAGAGTAAACCGCAGCTCTTTCCGACCGTTTGATTTCTTGTCCGATTTCCTTTTCTTGATTTTTCTTCTGTCTTTAGCATCCGGCAGAGGGATGCGAATGGATCCTATGCTCTTTGTTTACTACATGAAGGAGAAGTGATGCATTACCGCATCGACGAGGACAGGAGTGGCAAGCTCTCGATTCCAGACGGCAAGAAGTTTGACACTCTTTGGCAGGTTAAAAAAGTTCTTTCCGATTTTGCGTTACATTTTTGTCAACATGCGAGTATTTCCTTAATTCCCGAGTGGATGTCATCAATAGTTCATAGATTTCAATCAAAGATGTTGTATAAAATGGTGATCAGACTTTTGTCTTCACACCAGTTGGTGGAACATTACTCGTATAAACCAGATGGTCTGCTACAAGTTCTCACCGAACCCAGTCCACGACCTGAGGGAGATACAGGTACAAATATATACAAAGCGAATCTAAAAAGTACAGAAGGTACAAATTGTGTTTGTTTCAAAGAGAAACCATGAGGTCCTATTTATTTGTACCTTTCCTCTCAGATCTTTTAGGACAGTTGCTGCTACCGCAGGGTACATCAGGATTTGGTTCCCTTTTGGTAAGTTTTAGTTGGTGGCATTAATACATGCGCACATACTTTTGAGTACAGGACATATGTCCTAAACAACGAAAGCGATGTCAAGGAAAGTAGGAAAGGAAGTGAAATTTGTCGACGTACTTGCCAACACCGCAGTTCTGACAACATAGCGGAACTTCTACGGTTTGTGTGATTGTACTGATCCTGAACCACAGGTCAACCATTGTTCTGTCGCAACATTCTTAATTGTGATTCATGTGTAAACGGAAGTAACTGGTATAACTGCGCAGGCCAGTTTGCCAAATTGGCAAACGCACGGCGAGACTTGCCCTTGCATGAAAATCCAGATATGGCAGTTTTTGCGCTCCGCCTCAGATGGTCAGAGATGGGTAGGAACGCGTTACATTTACTCAAATACCATTTTGGATGAATTGAACTTGTTAGAGTAGTTTTAATGAAGCACACTTTTTACGTAGACTCCAGTACTCATGTGAAGAAGAAACCGTACTTTTACTCCCTTACAATAATCTACATGCGCACGCAAAGTCTTCTTTTGGGCTTCGCGGGGCAATCAAAGTGAGTCACGACAGCCGCGCGCGACCCATGCTTCCATTCCAGACGACGAAATACAACCGCTTCAACATGCAGCCTAGTTTTGTCATTGCCCAAACTTGGATATTTCAGCCCACTTCTAACTTGAGAAAACACCTTTCAGGAAGTGGCAGATGTTTTGGCTGCGCATATGGCAAACATTTAGCACTATTTTAGGGTCACAAGTAACTTGATAGAACCGGGTAAAAAGACCAGTTAGAACAGAACATCTG
The DNA here is from genome assembly GCF_024500385.1 of Phyllopteryx taeniolatus. NCBI lineage: Eukaryota > Metazoa > Chordata > Actinopteri > Syngnathiformes > Syngnathidae > Phyllopteryx > Phyllopteryx taeniolatus. The sequence continues at coordinate 22,339,008 of NC_084516.1, forward strand.
TTTGCTATGGTGAATTGGCCTTAATTTGTTATTTTACAAATATTGAATTCAACAAAGATTTCATTTATTATGTTTTAGATTAAGTGATATTGTTCAGCAATATCTGAATTTGCACATTCATATCGCATTTAGTCATTTGCATTTTGTTCACTGGATCACAAGCAGCTGGAGGATTCCCAGCGATGGCGTTATAGTGGAGTTCAAACGGTATATTGTAATGATTGCGCAACATATGATGAGACACAGGGACAGCCGTGTAAAATGCGAGTGTTCGTGACAATCCAAAAAAAAAAAATTATAATTCAAATCTTCATTGACTGTTCGTGTAACACATACTGATAAGCTTTGTTTTTCAGCAAAATGCAGCAGAGGGATTCCTTGCCAAAATCAAGACTGTTCCCATACCTGGCCGGCAAAAGGTGATCCAACATAACATAACTCCTGCCTTCCTCGAACGGCACTGCTACCATCTTTTTTGTCCTTGTACCTTGCTTTGCTTTTTTTTTACTGACACAGCTCAGATTTTTCCTTGAACTCATGATCCTTAGCCAAAAAGCAAAAAAAACTTGTTTATACAGTCGTTTCTCAACCTGTAGGTTGTGGTTTCGATCCTTGAGTACCTATAAATGTAGAAAAGTCAAATCATCTCTCATGACCTCAGAGCCGCGGGTCTCGACACGAAAACAAAGAATCCGGTAACCTCAACCCCTATGAAGGACAAGTGGCCAATAACCGGGTAGTGACCAAAGGTATGTCTGTGGAAATACTCGACTTACTGATACCGGTGCAACAGTGCAAATACTGACCTTTCAATTGTTTTCATTTTTTGGGTCAGAGTCCTTACCGATGGACACATCAGTATATGACCGGACATATGCAGACCCAGATGAACTGAGGAGTACCACAGTCAATCACGAACAGCTCTTCTTGGAAGACGAAGAACTGGGTTCAGGGAACTTCGGTACAGTCAGGAAGGGAATCTACAAGACGACAATGCAAGCAACATTTTTAATACACCGTTGCTTTTCTTCTTTTATCTCTGTTACACTTTAAAACCGCACTTGTCTGGGACAATTTGATTCTCAAGTTTGAATGTTCAATGAGTGGGAAATATACGAATATATATTGTGGTTATGAAGGCCTTGTTAGCCCTGACAAACCACCGCTGATTAATAATCCACCTTGTGCATTAGGGCAACGCAGCCGGTGGCCGTCAAAATCCTGAAGGACGACGACAGCAGCACATCAGTTCGGGAGGAAATGCTGCGAGAGGCAAATGTCATGCAGCAGTTGGACAATCCTTACATTGTGAGGATGATCGGTATCTGTGAGGCACAGAGCCTCATGCTAGTGATGGAGCTGGCTGAGCTGGGGCCACTTCACAAGTTCCTGCAAAAAAACAAGTATGCGCCTTCTCCTGTCTTCTTATTTGGTTCATTTAGCAGGAAAGTACTACACATTGGTATCAAATGAAGGGGAACGGTGTTTGTTTAGATTTAAGAATATAAGGAGATGCAATCTAAGGCGGAAGTATAGGTGACAAAGGCCAACAACGGGTAGAAGCATATGATGACATTTATGCCAGGTTGGACACTAAAGAAGGAGAAAAGGAACTCTACAGGTTGGCCAGACAGAGGGATAGAGATGGGAAGGATGTGCAGCAGGTTAGGGTGATTAAGGATAGAGATGGAAATGTGTTGACTGGTACCAGTAGTGCACTGGATAGATGGAAAGAATAGTTTGGAGTAGTTGAAGAATGAGGAAAATGAGAGAGAAGAGGCAAGTGTGGTGGACCAGGAAGTGGCAATGATGAGTAAGGGGGAAGTTAGAAAGGCACTTAAGAGGATGAAACATGGAAAGGCAGTTGGTCCTGATGACATTCCTGTGGAGGTATGGAAGCATCTAGGAGAGGTGCCTGTGGAGGTTTTGACCAGCTTGTTCAACAGAATTCTAGCAGGTGAGAAGATGCCTGAAGGATGGAGGAAAGGTGTGCTGGTGCCCATTTTTAAGAACAAGGGTGATGTGCAGAGCTGTGGCAACGATGGAGGAATAAAGTTGATGAGCCACACAATGACGTTATGGGAAAAAGTAGTGGAGGCTCGACTCAGGACAGAAGTGAGGATTTGTGAGCAACAGTATGGTTTCATGCCCAGGAAGAATACCACAAGATGTATTATGCATTACGCATAATGACTATTGTGCATTGTGACTGTACTCTGTTTATTAGTGCAGTAAATGAACACGAAATAATGCATATAGTTAAAACACTAACAAATAAAAAGTCCACTGATTGCTCCAACAGTGACGTGGCATTAGTTAAAAGTATTATTAAACACATAGTACAACCCAACACACACACTTGTAACCAGTCCTTTCTAACTGGTATTTTTCATCGAAAATAAAAATAGCTAAAGTCATACCAATCTAAAAAAAAAATTAGGGAAAAACATAGATTCACCAAGTACAGATCAATATCACTACTTCCACAGTTCTCAAAAATCTTGGAAAATGTTTGACAAATTCAACTCATGGAGTTGGTCGAGGGGATATCCACAAATATTGATAATAGAGAATACCCTATTGGTGTTTTTATAGACTTAAAAAAAGCATTCGACACTGTTGTTCATTGTATACTAATGAAAACATTTGAATGATATGGCATTTGATGTCTGGTCCAAATCTGTACTGGGCCCCAAGTTATTTCTACTATCAATATCTGCAATGTTTCCAAATTCTTCAAATGTGTCTTATTTTCTTATGTCACACACTCTCACACTCAAAAAAAAACTAGAATAACCTCTGACTTCTGTGGAAAAAGAATTAAATGTAGTGAAAAACTGGTTCAACATCAACAAATTGTCATTAAATTTAACGAAAACAAAAGTTTTACCATACCATTTTTGGCATATAATAAACAGGCAACAATCATGATTAACTCCACTAAGATAGAAAGAGTGTATGAAAATACATTCCTAGGAGTAATTATTGATGATAAAAAATAATGTATGAGAGATAAATACACTAAAATGGATTAACTATGAGGATGATGAAGAATATAGTGGGTTGTGTGTATTTCAGCTGTTAAAATGTGTACTTTTTCATCACACTGTGCATACAGTGTAAATATACACGTACACACACATCATATGTACAGGTGTTGCCTTTTAGATTGATTGCTTAAACATTAGATCGCGCTTGTTTTTGGCTTTGGGTTTCACCTGTGAAAACTGCATTTGCTGTTAAGCAAACATGAAGACCAGAGAGCTGTGTATGGGAGAAAAGCAAACAGTTTTGAAGCTGAGAGAAGAGGGAAGATTGATCAGAGCTATTGCACAAACATCGGGCAAAGCCAATACAACAATTTGGAATGTCCTGAAAAGGAAAAAAAACTACTGCTGTACTGAGCAACAGACATCGAACAGGTCGGCCAAAGCTATCAACAGCAGTTGATGACAGAAACATTGTGAGAGCTGTGACGAAACACCCGAAGACAACAGTCCGGGACATCACTGCCAACCTCCACAGGTCAGGGATCGAGGTATCCCAAGCCACTGTTCAAAGAAGACTTCAAGAGAAGCTATATATACAGAGCATAGCACAAGATGCAAACCACTCATCAGCAAAAAGAATCGGAAGGCCACATTGGATTTTGCAAAGAAGGACAGAGACGAGCCAAAAATGTTTTGGAACAAAGTTTTATGGACTGATGAGACCAAGATTAACCTCGCCCAAAGAGATGGAAAGGCCAAAGTATGGAGAAAGAAAATGCAGCGTATATTGGGTTTAAATAAAACATCATTTATTTAAGAAATACATTTGTCGAAGGTGAACGCCTGCGTTCACTTCCGGGTTAGTTCAATTTATGTTTTAACGTCACAATCAAACTGTCTGTCTCGTAATGGGCACCACGTCTATTTTTTTTTTTAACACAGTATGTGTAACATTTAGGAAAAGCGACAAAAAACCTTATCAGTCTCATAATCTGAAGGTTGCTACATTTTATGAGATATGAGTTCTCGATTACAGAGGTTTCATTAGTGAACTCAAAACACACAAAACAAAGTAGTAGAATTTTATAGAATACTTAATGAAATCTACGAGGGATCTATAGGGAGACACACACAGGGGGCTAACTACAAAAGGAAAATAACACTAATGGTAAACGGAAAGGAAAGCTAGGACATTGTGTGTTGCTGGACTAAAAATGTGTGTGAATAGGTTTCAGCATGTTGAGCTAGTACAAAGTTGGAACTTGTGGGAAGCTGACATTTCCCCCTAAATTATAAGGCACGAATTTGGCACATTCTGGCAACGATTGTTGTGCTACTTACGACCGTAGATCAGAAGGTCTTTCTCCTCGCATCTCAGAAGGAAAACGGAGCAGGTTTGGTTGAAGAAGAAGATGCACAAAAAACAAGACACAAAGAGGTGCCAAAAGAAAGTTGTTGTCCCGTCGGTGTGCGCTCGTAACTTTCCTGCCGATTGAACTTGCGGAGGGCGCCGTTCTTGCTCTCAACTGCGTGCATGACCGGTAATCAATTTTGGTAGTTGCTTACTGAGGCTCCGCCAACAAATTACGGCTGGGAAAATGGATCGAAGCCGCTTGGCTGGCTTCTTTCCTCGGGCAGCGCCGGCGTCTTGGTTCAGCGGTCGCTCGCGCATGTGGTGGCAAAAAAAGACAAGGGAAAAGGAAGGGGGAGGAGTTTGGCCGAAGCCACCCTGTAGCTGGAGAGATTTTATTCAGCAGAGAAGCCGGACACAGAGAGAGAAGAAGAGGCGGGAGTCAAAGGTTAAATACCTTGGAGGCGTGTCCAAGAGACGGGGGAAACCGGAGAAGACCACGCCCATCGACTTGTACCCTGGTCTACAATCTAGCCATAAAAATGGTGTAAAAATCATATTCATATAAAATACTCCCAACTTTATACTCCAACTCGTAGATCAAGCATACAGAATGATTGTTAAAACTTTAATCTTGGCAAATCAACTGCTGATGGTTCAATACCACACCCCAGACTGTTTGGCTTCAAATCAAGACGAATAGCTCTCAAAGTCTTGCAGCTGGACATGCAAGGCTGACACAATGACACAGACGCCAAGGCAAAAATTTTGAATATTTCTGCAGAGTTCGTGAAATATAAAAACAGACATTTATCTTCAGTCAAGGAAACGTCGAATGAAAGTCCACACATTGCAGAAAGTCCCAAACGCCAGCAGGTGTCGTCTGCGCTCCAGCATTTTGTCTGGCAATTTACAGAAAAATGCATCTAAACTAATCGGGAGAAGCTTCATCATGCAACAAGACAACGAGCCAAAAAGACACCGCCAACACAACAAAGGACTTCATCGGGGGGAAAAAGTGGAAAGTCATCGACTGGCCAAGTCGAGCACCAGACCTTAACCCAATAGAGCATGCATTTTACCTACTGAAGAGGAGACTCAAGGGAGAAACCCCCAGAAATAAAGAAGAACTGAAAGAGGCTGCAGTAAAGGCCTGGAAAAGCATTTCAAATGAAGAATGCAACAGTCTGATGAAGTCAATGGGTCGCAGGCTTGATGCAGTTATTGCAAATAAGGGTTATGTCACCAAATATTAAATGTTATTCACTTTAAGTTCATTTAACAATGTCTGTTCCAATGCTGTTGCTCACTTGAAAAGTGCGTGGCTTCAAAGAAAAGGTGCTCTGTCCTCAGTTGTTGAACACATCTCGATTTAAATACCATGAAATAAAAGCTTTTGTCTCATATTCATATCTTGATCTGAAACACAAATTTCTTCAGTCTACAACAAAAACAAAGGAATTGACCTTTACGTTCCAATACCTTTGGAGGGGACTGTATATACTGTTTTATTACTGTATAAATAACGGGTCCATCTGAGTGTAGTGGAGATTTTAGGTTGAAATACACACAACCCACTAGAGACAAAAGGACACAGAGCTGGAGGATGTGGAAATGAAGATAAGACGGTAGAGAAGATATTGGGGCTCTGTTTAGGAGTGACCAGGCTGGGAAGGATTAGAAATGAGCTCATCAGAGGGACAGCCAAGGTTAGATGTTTTGCAAACAAAGTTAGAGAGAGCAGACTTTGATGGTTTGGACGCGTCCAGAGGAGAGATCGTGAGTTGATGGTGAGGATGGAGCCGCCAGGCAAGAGAGCTCGAGGAAAACCGAAGAGAAGGTTGGTAGATGTAGTGAGGGAAGACATGAGAGTCGTTGGTGTTAGAGAGGGGGATGCAGGAGATGGAAAAGGGTGATGCGCTGTGGCGACCTCTAACGGGACAAGCCCAAAGGAAATAAAGAGTTTCTTTACATTTGTTCCACTGAGAAGAAATGGTCCTATTTCAACTTTTAGACCAACGTACCAAAGACATAAGGAAAATATCGGTCATCTCTCAAAGCGACAGAAAGATTCGGAATTTGACAATACAAGTCACCAAAATGATGTCTCTTTAATCACAAGCCTTTTATTAAAGATTGTTTTTACACAGGAAAACATCCACTGCCAACATCACTGAACTGGTGCACCAGGTGTCCATGGGGATGAAGTACCTTGAGGAGAACAACTTTGTCCATAGGGACCTTGCTGCTCGTAATGTGCTACTTGTCACACAGCACTACGCCAAAATCAGTGACTTTGGCCTGTCCAAAGTAGTTGCTGAGGACCAGAACTACTACAAGGTAACTGCTGACTCTGAGTGGAAATGAAAAAGAATAGCCTTGCTTAGGTTAGCTTGACTGGATACCCATACTCATTAAAGTAGTAGTTTTGTTTTTTTTAAATTGAAAGTCAAGTAGTTCAAGTACAGCGAATAGCTTGAAATGGTACATACTAAGATAAGTGGTGAACTTGTAGAGTTTGAAAAAACTAAACTAAATTAAAACTAAATTGGCGTGTTCTAAAACATTTGACCAGCTACAGGTCAAAAGTTTTAGAAAACTGCATTTTTTTCCCCAGTTTTTTTTTTTTTTAAACATTTTGTTTCGTTGAAAGTAGTTCAAGTCCAATGACCAAGGTTGCTACTTTAAGGAGTCAAAGGTTTAGAATACATTTTTGTTTGTAGATGGAGTCCATGATTTTTTTTTTTGTAAGTTGAATAATTTATTTATTTGTAAAATGAGAAATTGAACTGCATAAATTTCAATTGTAGTTTTCTAAAACCTTTGACATACAAACTGCAATTCCAATGAAGTTGGGACGTGTAAAACTTAAATAAAAACAAAATAAAATGATCTGCAAAGCCTTTTCAACCTATATTCAATTGAACACACGCCAAAGACAAGATATTTCATGTTCAAACTGCTGAACGTTGTTTTTTTGCAAATATTCTGTCATTTTTAATTTGATGCCTGCAACCCCCCACACACACACACAAAAAATGGGACAGGGGCAACGGAAGACTGGCAAAGCTGGAGAAAAAAATAAAAGACTTTTCTGGAACAATCCACAGGCGAACAAGTTAATTAGAAACTGGTGAGTGTCATGATTGGCTATAAAAGGAGCACCCCTGAAAGGCTTAAGTATGAGTGGCTGTTAGGGATTAGCTCTCACACTTGCTATTCAAATGCTTTCACACACACACAAACTACTGAAAGGCTCTCATAAAGACTACTCAAACACTCATACGCACAAGTCTTGCTCTCATTGACACTACTCACTCAACACTACTCAAACAGTCTCATTCACACGAGTCTTGCTCTCATTAACACTACTCAAACACTCTCATACGTACGAGTCTTGCTCTCATTAACACAACTCAAACACTCATACGCACGAGTCTTGCTCTCATTAACACTACTCAAATGTGTTCACGCGAGCACGTCAATGACATTCTCGCACACATCACTGGCATTCACAAGTTCATGCCAATCATGCTCACACGTGAATAGTGTAAATCTTTTATTCGGTAGCTCAATTCAAAAAGTGAAATTATAGAAATGAACTGCACACACTCAGAGTGAAGTATTTCATATTTAAAATATGTATTATTTTGATGATTATAGCACATAGCAAATAAAACAAAATTCCCCATATTGAGAAACTAAAATATAACGTTAAACAAAATAGTGAATTAATTCAAGAATAAAGTGATTTTTAATGTAAACTAGATTAAGATAACTACAGATCTAGACAAATATAGATCTACATAGAGATAAATTTATACAACTACAGAGCTAGACAAATATAGATCTACACAGATAGATTAAGACAACTACAGATCTAGTCAAATATAGATCTACACAGATAGATAGATAAAGACAACTGTCAATAAATTAGAATATAGTTTCTCAATATGGGGATTTTTTTGCTCTAATCATCAAAATAATACACATTTTAAATATGAAATACTTCACGGCGGCACGGTGAATGACTGGTTAGCACATCTGCCTCACAGTTCTGAGGACTGGGGTTCAAATTCCGTCCCCGCCTGTGTGGAGTTTGCATGTTCTCCCCGTGCCTGTGTGGGTTTCCTCCCACATCCCAAAAACATGTATGGTAGGTTGATTGAGGACTCTAAATTGCCCTTAGTTGTGAATGTTTGCGAAAATGGTTGTTTGTTTATGTGTCCCCTGCGATTGGCTGGTGACCCTTTCAGGGTGTAGCCCGCCTCTTGCCCGAAGTTAGCCGGGATAGTCTCCAGCACGCCCGCGACCCTTGTGAGGATAAAGCAGTACAGACGATAGATGGATGGATGAAATACTTCACTCTGAGTGTGTGCAGTTCATCGCAATTTCACTTTTTGAATTGAACTACCTAATAAAACACTAGTCACGTGTGAGCATGATTGACATGAACTCGTGAATATGAGTGTTTGAGTAGTGTTAATGAGAGCAAGACTCTTGTGTATGAGAGTGTTTGAGTAGTGTTAATGAGAGCAAGACTCGTCCGCATGAGAGTTTTTGAGTAGTGTTAATGAGAGCAAGACTCGTGCGGATGAGAGTGTTTGAGTAGTATTAATGAGAGAAAAACTCATGCATATGAGAGTGTTTGAGTAGTGGTAATGAGAGCGTTTGAGTAGTGTTAATGAAAGAAAGACTCGTGCGTATGAGTGTTTGAGTAGTGTTAATGAGAGCAATACTTGTGTGTATGAGAGTGTTTGAGTAGTGCTAATAAGGGCAAGACTCACCATGAGAGTGTTTGAGTAGTGTTAATGAGAACGTTTGAGGAGTTAATGAGAGCAAGACTCATGCATATGAGAGTATTGGAGTAGTGTTAACGAGAGCAAGACTCGTGCGTATGAGTGTGTTTGAGTAGTATTAATGAGAGAAAAACTCATGCATATGAGTGTTTGAGTAGTGTTAATGAAAGCAAGACTCATGCGTATGAGTGTTTGAGTAGTGGTAATGAGAGCAAGACTCGTGTGTATGAGTGTTTGAGTAGTGTTAAAATGAGTGAATACAAAAAAAAAAAAAACTAATTAATGATCAATTGATATATATATATATATAAAACTAATTATCAATTTGAACATTGTCTTTGTAGTGTATTGAATACAGGTTGAAAAGGTTTTGAAAATTATTGTACTCGGGTTTTTAATTTTCATTTGATACAATGTCTCAACCGTAACCATAAGACTGGTTGCCCGTGGAGGCCGAATGGACTCAACTGTTTCTGATGAAGATGATGTGACTGTTTCTTCAGGCAAAGGGACACGGGAAGTGGCCGCTGAAATGGTACGCTCCCGAGTGCATCAATTACTTCAAATTCTCAACCAAAAGTGACGTGTGGAGCTTCGGGGTGCTCATGTGGGAAGCGTACTCATATGGAGAGAAGCCATACAGGGTATGAACTATAGTACAGTGTATATCATAAATGGTACAGCATAAAAGGAGCTGGAAGTATTTATATTCTGGCAGCGGGTTGGGGGAACATTTCTTCCCCGTTCACGGCAGGCCCGAGATGAATTCTATTTAAATATTCCTTTACACACAGATACTGCATGTTGCAAAGCATTCTGCCGCAGTAGTTGGAAAAACTCCCAGAAACCTCACAAATGCCATAACATTTGTGATTACTATTTAACAAATATATCTAATATTAGCATTACCCCACAACTTGATCGTACCATATGTAATCCAAATGTCATATTTTTCCACAGGGAATGCGAGGAAATAATGTTTTGCAATTGATTGAGAGTGGAATGCGGATGGATGCCCCACCGAACTGTCCAGAAGAGATGTATAGCCTCATGAAGACCTGCTGGACATATGAGTGAGTGACAAAATAGTGGTGTGTCAGGTAATGTGGATTGTTGGTGTATGACGACAACTGGATACACAATCTAACAGTAGTCAAACCATTGCATCCATTTCTTCGAACAATTTGTATGCATCGTGTGCGACTGAGAAACACATGGTCTTGACAGAAGGGCCTTGTTTCCATGTTTTACAGGGTGGAGAAAAGACCCGCATTCGCTGTTATTGAGCCAAGACTACGGCGGTATTATTACGACATTGCACAATGAATGGCCACACAGATGTGCAAATATAGAAAATCTACTGTATGAATCATTGACATTAACCGGAGATCAATGTCATACTAAATTATTGTACATTGAAATTGTAAGAAGTACATTTTCTGCTTCAGCAATAAATAAATCATTACACTTTTTAAAAATTTTTTTATTTAAAAACATGACATTTTAAGTGTCAAATTAGAAAGTTCATCATTCACCCATCACCCCCATACAAAGGTGCCATTGTCCATTATGCACCACCCCATCAATTTTGTAGCATTTGGCTAGAAAACATTTACACAAGTCCACCCACACATCCTCTCGTTTGACTGAGATATGCTTTGCACTGTTCAACACCCAAATTAAAAATAGGGTTCCAAGCTTATTAAAATATTGCTGTAGAACAATATCTTTCTAGGCGCAGCCAAGGCGTAGAGGGGGTCCGGTTTGGTGGCCTCAGTGTTGCATCTCTGCTTTTTGCAGATGATGTGGTTCTGTTGGCTTCATCAAGCCGTGATCTCCAACTCTCGGTGGAGCGTCTGCAGTGATGCGGACTTTGTATCGATCCGCTGTGGTAAAGAAGGAGCTAAGCCGAAAGGCGAAGCTCTCGATTTACCGGTCGATGTACGTTCCTACCCTTACCTATGGTCACGAGCTGTGGGTCGTGACCTAAAGAACGAGATCCCGGATACGAGCGGCCGAAATGAGTTTCTTAGAGATCGGGTGAGAAGCTCGGCCTGAACATCAATAATTTTAAAAAAAATTACAAAAAAATGTGAATGTGCCAATTCTTATGTTGCTGTCCACGTGCATGCACAGTCAAAACTTCAAAAAAAAAAAAAAAAAAAAAAAAACATCTACAATTTACAAATGAAAGCTGTTGTTTTGTTCGTCTAAATGTAAACAAGTAGCGCGCTGCTGCCTTCATGGTTACGCCACCTAGGCACAACAATGAGCGGGGCTGGCTGATCTAGTGTTAATACCAATGCCCGGGAAGCCCAATAGAAGACGACGTGTTAGGTCATGTGACTTTCTTGTCGTTTAATTGCTGAACGAGACTTAAACGTCACGAGCCCTTCAATTGGGTTGGCGGAAGCTGAAGTCGTAGTCTCGCACACAAAATAGTTGAGACGCAGTAATTGATAAATAAATGTAGCACGCAACATTGAGACCGTTGTAATGGAGTAAAAGTACCGTTACTTCTTAGTAGCAGGCCAATGCGCTCGCATATTAGTAATAATAATAATATAGAATATTCAGAAATGACGTGTGTGTGGACGGTGGATGTGTGCAAAACAGCCGATGACGTCATCGACGGCGACGCCCCCCCCCCCCCCCCCCCCCCCCCCCCAGGAAGAACTCATCGGATGTATACGAGTCACGTAAACGGCGAACTTTGGCAAAAGGCGACTGATTTGCACGTATGTAAATAAGATGCACACCGACGATAGTACCCGTCTGTGAAAATCGCAAACTGATGGAGTTGTAAAGCTGGCAGCCGGGATATGCGGGTTCCTGGCACATTTCCTTTGTGCCTACAGTAACACGCAATTTCATTACCTGTGGCAAAATTGTCATTTTCTGCCCATTTAATTGAAATGATAACTTACCTGCAAAATGCTGATGGTGAAAGGCGGCGCACAAAAACGTGGCGTCCGTTCTTTTTCACGGCAAAGGTCAGATGCACCAAGAGTGAAACGAGCGGTCCCTCGCGCCAACTGCATGGCTGGCGTACGCACGTTTCTGCAGCCTTTGGTGCTTTGGCGACACTTACAGAGGCGATGCTGGGAAACCGTTCTCAGAAATCTGCACATCAGACACACATGAACAATTAATTTGATTTCAACACATTTGAATCACGTGCAACCAGTTCATGTCCAAATTTGTTACGAGTTCTAAAGAGACATGGTATTAACCTTTGCGGGGTGATCAGTCACCCACGAACGGGGCGAGGCCTCCTGCGCCGGTTCCTCCGCCTGCTTTGACGGTGGGCAGCCGTCCTCCGCTTCACATCCACCTTAATGTCTGACCGCTTCTTTTTTTGCGTTCAGCGTGCGCGCGCCGTCTCATCCGCTCTCCTTTCGCTTGTTGACGACGACCGTGTGCCCAAAGAGGATTTCCTTGCGCACCTCTACTTCACATTCCGAACATTTATTTTGCTTCGTTACCTTGCTCCTTTTTTCCCCTGATCGGGATCTCGGGTGCGGGGTCCATCTCAATATGATTTGCGCATTTAAACGCGGGCGTGGACAGGGAGGAGCCGGCTAAAGAAGACCTAGCAACAAGCCTGATTCTTCAACTAGCTTGCTGCAGACTGGTTAGCCGCTAGCAATGATCAAGAGGTGAAGCGTGTCGCCTTTTCATGTCACAACTGCTTTATTATGACTGATACAATCAAGAGTCAATGACGCGTGACTGAAGTGCTCAAGCCAAAAAAAAATAAAAAATGTATGACACCATAGTCCTTTAGCAATCATTGTGATGACTTAAGACGGGTTTGCAAAATGGCGACGGCTATTCTCAAGTCACAGTGTGTTTTTCTTAGTAGACAGAAATCCAAGTCAAAACAAAACTGCTGACGTCGCATTCAAGAAGCAATAAGATCATACAAAAATTTATGGCTTTTGGGATTGGGGAACATAATTGGCGGTAATCGCAAACAGTGATTAGAATGGTTCCAAATGGCGATCACTGAACATTGCGTGGTGGAGACAGTCACTTACATTGCAGCTAATGTGATGTTCAAGTGCCGATCCATCCAGTATCAAACATCATCCCGTGTCCTTCAAATTCCCCTCGAAACGTGTTGGGAGCAGTTGTACAAGAGAACGAGAGGCAGAAGTGTTTTTGGGAGCACTGACGACTCACTCCCCCTTGTAGCGAGGACGCCGCTTTTCCTTGAATGCGGCCAAACCCTCCAGTCGATCTGTCGTTGGGATCACCTTGGAAACCAAAAATAGAATCAATACGCCACAAAAACTGAAGTGCCTTGATTTGTTTTTCCCACACAGTGACGAAATACAGTATTTAGTACGTGACATAAGATCATGGATGACTCTGATCTTGAACTCCAGTCCTATCAAATATCTTTGATGAGCGAAAATAGGGCTCAGGTGAAAATTGTGAACATTACAATTATAATTTTGTGTTGCTGCCAGAAACAGTCTAACTCATTTTTCACTTGTATTTCTCGTAATTTATTTGGACTCCCAATGACTTTTGTAGACAACTGCCACCGTTTAAAGTGCCTCCGATTAACCCCAAATAAAGTTCAACAGTTGTAGTAGGTTTTGGAATTTGGAAGATGTGTACAATTCTTTATTATGGGAGTCAAAATATTTGCCATCGTGGCAGGCCTTAACACAATTTATTGAGCAGGAGCAACTGATAATACAAAAGTGTTGTACAAACAGCATAAAAGCTAAAGTAACAACTGTTTAAAATAAATAAATAAAATATTCGCAATATAGCCGGACCGTGAAGCAAGAACCGTGATATAGCGGAGTGATTACTGCATCTGTATTCCGTAATGATAAATTGGTCATGGAAACTCATTGTTTCCATGACCTGCATCCCGGGACTCAAATGATCCATGTACTCGATGATGATTAGGATCCTCTGTGGTTGAAATTTTTAAGAATGTTCAATCTAAAATCCAGCTTTTCCTCTACTCTCATCGGCGCGTGCTAATTTTTCGAAACATTGCATCGTTTCAAACGACTTCGCTCGTACTCACTTGGGCATAGCACGCCTCTTCGATAGCCAAGCCTGTAGACAGATCCACCTGAAAGAGAAGTTCATTTGCATTGACCAATCCGCTTGACTTCCCCAGTGTCCGGAATATCAATGCCACCCGGTGAGCCGTCTTTATACTCCTGCGCCCGCGTTGCATCACGTGACCGACACTTGACGCGCGCGCACGGCATAGAATGCTGCGGAGATCCGTTTTAGTCACATGCTGTTAAAAATAAAAATAGTGGTACTAAAAAAAAAAAAACATCGTGTGATATAAAACCAAGCTACGGCTGTTCCACTTGCAAGAGCTTTGAACGCCCGAGATTATTTTGTCGCTTTGTGACACACATACGGGACACGCACGTGGATTCTGCGAGTCTGGTTTTGTACAACACACATAAAAAAAAAACAACACACCACTTGCTACACAAGCATAAAGCTGCTGTCAAAAATACTGTTCGCCAGGGGAAGCAGTTTACTAACAGCGGGTTTGTTTAACCATTCTGCTTCTGATAGGACGAGAAAATAAACCACTCCCACATTGCTGACTTACCTCTATTCCCTGATTGATGGCAAGTTTTGCCATCCTGACTGCAATTGGACCCTGCAGAAACAAAAATGCAAGCTCTAAAAAAGCTGCTGAAACTGCATGACAACATTAAAAGAAAACCAAAAACCGCACACGAGGTTTTCCTTGCACGCTTTCTGCGACGAGCGCCCTCTCACCTGAGGGTTAATCTCGCGCGCAAGCTCCAAAGCGCGCAGATAGGCAGCATCTCCGCTCTTATTCTCCTCCACAGAATGGCTGACCAGACCCAGGCGACAGGCTTCTGCTCCGTCGACCACCCGGGCCGTGTAGATCAACTCTTTAGCATGTGACACACCAATCACCCTGGGGAGACGCTGAGTACCGCCTGCGTAGGAAAAGGCCGCGTGTGTGTCTTTTCAATATCTAGCATTTCAACAAGGGGTGTGTCCATTTGAATAATAAACGGCCCCCAAAAAATGATCGCCCGTTTTCTTGTTTGTTTGTTTGTTTGTTTATGATAAATGACCAAAAAGTATATTGCATTCAGTGTTTGAGTAGAAAACAGTCTTACCTGCCCCGGGAATAATAGCAAGTTTGGTCTCAACAAGTCCCATTTTTGCAGCATTTGCTAGAAGGACAAATAGCAACGCAATCAATGAACGTTTTCGAGGCGATGCATTAAAACAGAACAAATAAATAAAATAAACAAAAAAAAAATCAATCAGTATCAGTTTTTAAGCGTCTAAACACCTGTCAGAACCTGTTAGCTCCTTTATTTCATGTTCAAACTGCATAACGTTACAGTGGCTTACAATAAAGGCGCTTTTTAGGAATTAAACATTTGGGATGAACTGGATTTTAGGTCTACAAATGGAAACTGACAGGCAGTGGCTTTAACAGATTCGAAAAATCCTACACAAGCTGTGATCGCTTTTGCTAGTATTCCAAAAATAATCGTGAATAATCTTACAGGCAACTCTGATGTCACACGCCAGGGCCATTTCCAAGCCCCCCCCTAAGGCAGCGCCATCGAGCGCAGCTATTGTTGGCATTGGTAGGTTACCTAGTAGTGAAACAAAAAAATAATTTTTCAGCAGAAGCACGATTATTAGGCATTTCAGAAAATTGATTTACAAGGTAACTGTACAAACAGGACAACAAACACATTTAGTGACCAGTTACACTTGGGGCTGAAACCTCATTTAATTTGGCCTCATGATCCGAGGAACCAAGTGGTCAGGGGCTTTATACCTCTGGTAGGGCCACCTTGGGCAAACGGGTGCTCGATGGCGGACCACACAAAGTACTTTTGGAACACTTCCCCCCCCCCCCCCCCCCGCACGGACACGGGTCAAAATAACCTTGAGTACGGAAAGTATTCAGACCCCCTTAAATGTTTCAATCTTTGTTATATGGCACCCGTTTGCTAAAATCATTGGGAGTTCATTTTGTCCTCATTAATGTACACACAGCACCCCCTATTGACAGAAGAAAAAAATGAATTGTTGTAATTTGAATCAAGTCGGGGGAGAAGAGCCTTGGTGAGAGAGGTCAAGAAGAACCCAAAGATCACTGTGGCTGAGCTCCAGAGATGCTGTTGGGAGAAAGCTCTAGAAAGACAACCATCACTGCAGCCCTCCACCACTGGGGGGGGGGGGGGGGCTTTATGGCAGAGTGGCCCGACGGAAGCCTCCCCTCAGTGCAAGACACATGAAAGCCCGCATGGAGTTTGCTTAAAAACACCTGAAGGACTCCCAAGATGGTGAGAAATAAGATTCTCTGAGAATAATGAGGGGTGAGTCTGGGTGTCTCCAAGACATGCTGGAGAGATGACATCTTAGAGATGTCTTTGCATTGTTTGTTGAGCCAATATACATTGTACATTGCATCGTCAAAAAGAGCAAGCCATTGTCGACACGACATTGGTCAATAATTTGTACATAGGTTTTCGCTCGACAGTGACAAAAAATATCATCCATTCCCCAAAAAATAAAACGTACAAATGTTTACCCAGTTCTGTGATTAGCGCTCTTGCTTTGGAAACAAATGGTCCAACTTCGCTTTGATGCATCTTGGCCCTCTCTTTAAGGTCTGCTCCTGCAGAAAGGACAAAGCATCCTCATCAAGCTAGAGGTTGATGAGGTTTCTCATTTTCACTGTTTTAAGGCTCTTTATGTAAAAAAAAAAATAATAATAATAATTTATGAAAAACACGTTTTTTTTTTTTTTTTTTTACAAACATGTTTTGACAAACGGGAATTTCTTTTTTCCAGAAGTAGGCACTTTAAATAAATAAATAAATAAATAAATACATAAAAATGAATATTGATTTGAAGGATGTCATTGTTTTCTATAAGCAAAGGGAGGAAAACAAACAAAAAAATGTGCTCAAATCAGAATTGGCTTGCCGTAGGGGAAACAAATGCTGATATTTTTTTGAAAGGCCATATCACCCAGCCCGACTTCCACACATCAATTGCATTAGAATGAACGATCAGTAAACAACCCACCAGAGGGCGCCACTTCAAATTAGAAGAACACTTTTTGACAAAAAAAAAAAGGTGGCGTTTTTAATTTTTTTTTTACTACTAACATGCATTTTAGTCTTATGAGGGATGGACTTCAATCCTTAAACTGTTCGTACTGAGTGTATGGTATAAATTGTTAAACGCTTAGGAATCGCAATTACCATTTTAGGTCATAAAACGCTAACTACCATTCAGCTCATTCATACCCATGTTATATGTACATTTCACATCTAACAGTGTCTTTAAAAAAAATATTATTTTTTTTTTTATCGGCGCATTTTTGTCATTTGCGGCAGTTCATCGTTGGCCCAACACTACATCCGTTTGCAATCAACGTCCGTTTGAGACATGGCTTCCGGCGGCGCAAAAATGGATCCGGGCGGAAATTCCCCGACCCCACCGGAGCTTTGAGGGAGAAATTTTGTCCACCTATTTTTTTAAGTCGACTTAGCTGTGTTATTTAATTTACAGAATTCTTTAACCTTGGATATATTCATGGCACAAATGGACAAATACAAATTGATACCACCAACAAGATTTCTTACCTGCACAGAAGATCCCTGGAACTAAACTACATAAAATTA
Organism: Phyllopteryx taeniolatus; assembly: GCF_024500385.1. Taxonomy (NCBI): domain Eukaryota; kingdom Metazoa; phylum Chordata; class Actinopteri; order Syngnathiformes; family Syngnathidae; genus Phyllopteryx; species Phyllopteryx taeniolatus. The sequence continues at coordinate 22,356,841 of NC_084516.1, forward strand.
CACTCCGTACTTTGCTATTCTTTTTTATATCCACGACAGCTTCAGACATCTGAAAGAAAATTTTGAAAATTTGAATGCAGGACATTCAACATGACATACATGATATTGATATACAGTGAACCCCTGATAGGATAGAGACCGGTCCCGTCTGCGAATAGTTTCAATCAGCGAATAAGATAATTTTTTAAACCCCCAAAATTATTGAATAAGAGGTGATATACAACCACCTTGTTTGTTTTTTTCAATTAGCGTATTTTCACGACCACAAGGCGCACTTAAAAGTCTAAAATTTTATACATTTTCTCCAAAATGCCTTCCGTGGATGCTTGTTCGAGCTTTCGCACGGCAACGAGACTGACTCGAACCTGGCGCGTTTGATGGAGAACTTGCCCAGCTGTTCATTTCGGATACAGAACATGAGGACTTTGATGGTGTTGTGGATGAGGATTGATAGAAAAAAAATAACGTGAGTACATTGTTAAATACTTCAATAAAGTACAACCGAACGCAGTTTTGCTCCCGCTGCCTTTAATTTGAATCCCATTAAAATAAAATGGATTTCACCTGGTCCTTCATGTCTTCTTTAAAGAATTGTACCCATCTTACAAATTCTGCATGGGTAATCATATATATGAGCACAACTGTGTGTTTCCTAATTTACAAAATAAAAGCAGGGCTGTGAATAAAAAAAAAAAAAAAAAAAGAGCAAGTAAATTAAAAGTATTACGTGTTATAAAGTGTTTAACTTCAGAATAATTCTTTGAAAAAAAAACAACAAAACACAGATCATACTTTGTGTTTTAATCATATGGGTAGAAGGAAAATCATGCATCGTAAAAATGCATTATACATGGGTAGAAGGTTTTTCCAGAATTTTAAGGTTAACTTTGGGGGTGCATATTATACATGGGCGCGCAATACACACGATAAATTACGGTAGATGTTTCGGGGTTGATCAAATTTCTTCCAACAGTGACCAGGTGTTTTTATTTTCTCAATTGCCAGGAATCTATTTCACCGAGGCTAAAACTGGTAAGTCACCCACAACCGCGAACGCATGTTAAGGCTTCATTAAGCTGCCAAAATAAAAAGCAAGAAGCCCCCAATTGAGCGTCTCTGGAGAGACCTGAAAATGGCTGTCCACCAACGCTCACCAGCCAACCTGACAGAACTGGAGAAGATCTGCAAGGAGGAATGGCAGAGAATCCCCAAATCCAGGTGTGAAAAACTTGTTGCATCATTCCCAAAAAGACTCATGGCTGTATGAGTTCAAAAGCGTGCTTCTACTAAGTACTGAGCAAAGGGTCTGAATACTTATGGCTGTGCGATATTTCAGTTTTTCTTTTTTAATAAATCTGCTCAAATTTCAACAATTGCATTTTTTTAGCAAATGGCTGCCATATAAAGACTGAAAAAATTTAAGGGGGTCTGAATACTTTCCGTACCCACTGTTTCTACAGTATATTGTCAGGTTGACAATAGGAATTTATACACATTTGATAAATACAAACAGGTTAATAAAAATGACATACCAGTTTTACCAGATTTCTGCTGATAGCATTTTTGGCCTTTGGTCGGTTTATCCCAACAACCACTATACCTGAAACAAGATTAAGTCATGGTTGAATGTGTTACCAACTATAAGAACATCAGAATGTCACAAATTAAAAAAAATTGAGTTCTAAACTTGTCAACATATAAAGTACAACTTGCTATTAAATTCAAGAATTATAATAATAATTATTAATTCTTTTCCTTCCAGCTTGTCCCGTTAGGGCCCGCCACAGCGCGTCATCCTTTTCCATGAGAGCCTATCTCCTGCATCCTCCTCTCTAAAACCAACTGCCCTCATGACATCCATCAACCTTCTCTTTGGTCTTCCTCTCGCGCTCTTGCCTGGCAGCTCCATCCTCATCACTCTCCTACCAATATACTCACTCTCTCCCCACTGGACGAGTCCGAACCATCAAAGTCTGCTCTCTCTAACTTTGTCTCCAAAACATCCAACCTCGGCTGTCCCTCTGATGAGCTCATTTCTAATTTTACCCAACCTGGTCACTCCGAGAGCCAACCTCAACATCTTCAATTCCGCCACCTCGAGCTCTGCTTCCTGTCGTCTCTTCAGTGCCACTGTCTCGAATCCGTACCTCATGGCTGGCCTCACCACTGTTTTATAAACTTTGCCCTTCATCCGAGCAGAGACTCTTCTGTCACATAACACACCTGACACCTTCCTCCACCCGTTCCAACCTGCTTGGACCCATTTCTTCACTTCCTGACCACACTCACCATCGCTCTGGACGGTTGACCCCAAGTATCTAAAGTCCTCCACCCTTGCTATCTCTTCTCCCTGTAGCCTCACTCTTCCCCCACCACCTCTCTCATTCATGTACACATCTTCTGTTTTACTTCGGCTAATCTTCATTCCTCTTCTTTCCAGTGCATGCCTCCATCTTTCTAACTGTTCCTCCACCTTCTCCCTGCTTTCACTGCAGATCACAATGTCATCTGCAAACATCATTGTCCAAGGGGATTCCAGTCTAACCTCACCTGTCAACCTTTCCATCACCACTGCAAACAGGAAGGGGCTCAGGGTTGATCCCTGATGCAGTCCCACCGCCACTTTAAACTCCTCTGTCACACCTTCTCTGCCACTCCAGACTTCCGCATGCAGTATCACAGTTCCTCTCTGCGTAATCTGTCATAGGCTTTCTGTAGATCCACAAAGACACAATGTAGCTCCTTCTGACCTTTTCCATCCTCAAGGCAAATAATGCATCTGTGGTACTCTTTCTAGGCATGAAACCATACTGTTGCTCCTATTCCTCTATAGTTCCCACACCTCTGCACATCACCCTTGTTCTTAAAAATGGGCACCAGCACACTTTGTATTATGGTAACCAAACACCAATGTAAAAAGATTAAAAAAAAGATCCTAACTTGGTGTTGGGCTATTTGCAAACATGTTAAGCTATGCAGCAGTTTAGAGGCCAAGAGAGGTTAATTTAACAGATAAAAGAGTTCCAAATGAGTATGAAACAGGACCAGTCTTGTAATGTACAAATACCTTGTTACTGTACTTCTATAGAATTTTCACACCTCTGTACTTTCCTAATTATTTATATTTCTGGCAACTCTCTCTCTTACTTGACTACAGACTACATTTCCTAAGTAAAATGTATATTTTACTCCGATACCTATTCCCCCCCCCCTCCCTTTTCTACAGTGAGACAATCATGCAGTAAAGCCAGTATTTATTTATTGGACTTAATAGACTTAATGTTCTGTCTGTCACTATGCCTCACTGGCATAAATAGAGGAACAAAGATTCATTGTAAATATAATTTTTTGGCGCAATTAAGTACAAAAGTATATTCAGTAAACGAACAGGTCATTTAAATAGACATTCCTCCATCTTGTTATCGGGTTTCTTTTAAAATCGCTGATCGGCCCCAAAAATCCTGATCGTGTAAAGCCTACTGCATTTGATGTCAAATAGTTTTAAGACTTTTACTTTAGTGATAAGCAACAATAGGTGACTAACTTCAATCCAAGTTATTTTCCAATTAGATTCTTGCACCTTTCATTCAGCGTCGCTTTCACGTAGAAGTTCGATACGTGCTGGTGTTTATGAAGCTAGCTGGACAAGCATCACGTAGCCTAATACGAGCTTCGTACCTTGCCTTTCATGGTGACCAAAATAAAACATGCCAACCCACCTTTATCGTCTCCGTCAAGATACCTAACGACCAGCTCGTCCTTTGCCTCCGAGCTGTACTGCCGTGACAATGCGCCGAGGCCCGCCGGAAAATTAAACGACTTAGCGGAGCAAACATAGCGTCTTGAAGCCAAGTAGGACCAGCCGAGCTTGCTGTCGGTAAACTGCAAAAGCGCCCTACGTCCAACCAGGGCCGCCATATTTACCCAGCCTCCCGTGTGACTTTGAACTCTGACCTTCGTCACGTGAGGCAACCACGTGACGCCACAGTATGAGGCATAGGGGGTCTCTGCCAAGTACAGTAACATCACCACTAAACCAGTTTTAAATGGGGGAAAAAAAACTGAAACAGATTCAGCTAAAGTTGTTGGTTAGACACATCTCGGTCACTTTAAAAAAAATAAAAATAAATAAAAACATGGAATACATTTTAAAGTGTATTACATGCTGGCCACCAACACATAGAATGATTTGATGACAGTGAGCAACTGGAAATGTGAAGCAAAATGCTCAGAGAAAAGTCTGCAGATTTTCCACTACCAATTCCAAGGATACGTACAAATCCTTCGGGATGTGCAGTACTTTATATGAATAATCTGAAATTGTATTGATGCACAACAAGTCGGTGTGAATGTGGGTGAAAATGGTTGTTTATTTATATTTGCCTTGTGATTGGTTGGCAATTACTTCAGGGTGTACCCCGCCTCTCGCCTCGAGTCAGCTGGGAAAACTAAAAATAAAAAACTGCAACCTGTGAGGATAAGTAGGGGGGGGGTGCAAACTTTTTCTTCCAACCACCGCATACAGAATGATCGAAGGCTTTAAGGGCCGCTGAATGTTAACACGCTGCCAGTACGTAATTGTTTTAAAACATTTTCTGTGCATCTCAGGTCAGGCACTTCCACAGACATTTTTGGGGGTACCCATTGCCAAAATTATTCATACAATTAGGAAATGAATAAATAAATTGCCCGTCAGATTTCAAAATACTGGGTAAGATTGATTGATTAAAATATTGATGAATGAAGAAAAAAAGGGCCCTTTTTTTTGTTCCGTGCAAAAGGGCATGTGCTTGCGCGCCGCCTAGTGGCTATGTATGCACGTGCCTGTCAAGGTGTTAAACTCAAGGCTGGGGAGCCAGATCCGTACCACAAATACTTTTATGTGGCCCGTGAAAGCAAATCATGCGTTGTCAAGATAACATACCAAAATGACAAATTGTATTCATTTTTAATAATGATAGATATTCCAAGCAATCCACCATTTCAAATAAATTAAATAGTTGAATAAAATTTTTTTTAATGGCTTATTTCAAAACTGAGCAGCAGTACAGGGGCGCTGGAGCTTTTTTTCACATTCATTGCATTTATCTGTTGTGTGAAGTTGTGGAGCGATCTGATCAGGGGTGTTTGCGAGCTTGTAGCCACAGCAAACGCCGTGTGTTTATTGTTGAGGATCTTACTCATGATTTCACAGAAATGTTGTCTTGCCCGGACTAACTCTTGGTTAAAATGACAAAAGACGACAGTCTGTAGAGGTCGTAGTAAATTTGGAGTTGAGCGTTTCTCCGTTTATGTTCTGCTTTCCTACAGTTTGAGTTAGAGGCCTTTACCTTCTCGTCGGTTTTTTTAACCGACAAGATTGAAAAAAACGTTAATGGCCGCCATAGCTACAGTACTGCGCCACAAGACACGTGACAAGGAAACAAAATAAAAATAAACTAGATTTTTGATTCATCCGCAACGGCGACGCGGAGTTAATTAAATGTCTTGTGCGGAGCCGATCGATGACGTCATTGATCAGATTGGCAAATTATGACAAAAACATACTGTTAATTTGTCTATGACAGCAAACAGGTTCGTTGCAATATAGGTGTTCAAAAAACATTGAGAAGTAAACGTATTTGAAGCTGCTGGTGTTTTTGGAGTCCCAAGAGGAACCATGATCCTCCAACGACTTCCAGTCATGCATGCATAAAGTTGGATTTCAGCCACCCCTGACCAACCTCACACGGAGAAACATTAGCAGGGGTCTCGGAAGTACAAGGGGCAGTCAAAAAGTAATAAGCCCAATTTAACATTCTAATAATTCACTTTTTTTTTTCCTGAGATTTTCAACTAGAGCACAGTCAAAAACTGGGCGTCAAGGATCAAAGGTGACGAACAGCGTCTGGTGCTTGTGAAGTCATCAGTTCCTTTGACTGGACAACCATAACCCATCTCCCGTACTCACCCGATCTGGCACCAGCACATTATCGATCACCTTTTAGACCTTGAAAAGAACGTGTTTAGGGGTTAGCACTTCTCTGATGACAAACAAGATAAGCAAGCTGTCAAAAAAAAAAAAAACGCTTTAAAGTGCAGCCTCCTGAATTTTACAAGATGGCATACAGGCCCTTGTTCATCAATGGACAGTCAGTGTGGAGGAAAAAGGGAGCTTATATTTAAACGTTCCGATGAAATCCCCACTTTTTGGGTTTCATTTCTATATTGTCTTTCTATTTCAATAAATAAAGCCACAGGAAAATTGGGTTCATTACGTCTCGTACATGGAGACTCGTTTTCAAACTATTTTATTTGCTGATGAATGCGTTACTACTTTAGATTTTCCAGAATGATGAACACAGTTCTGGATGGTTGCCATGTTCAAACAAGGTTGTGATGTTAGCAAGTAGGTGGCGGAGTGACGTTTGAGTTGGGTCAAAAGGAAGTAACATCGTAGGCCCAGGGGGCCTGAAGGAGTCTAAATGACCTGATCATTTCCTGCCATGGGAAATAAAGAGCTGTGGGATATAATTCTCATGCAGGGCAACCCACTACACCATTTGGTATATAGAGAAAACTAATGATGTAGCCACCACCATCCCCTGACCTCAACCCTATTGAAAAACCGTGGCGCATCCTTAAAAAGATCTACTGTATGTAAGTTCAATGGATGAGAGAGGTGTTAAGGTGAGATTGAAGAGGGGTTCTTAAGTTAACGTAATTTGATTGGTAACGATGTTTCTGGTGGAAATTGCGTTTGTTTTTTGAATTAACTATTAACTTCCAAATAAAGGTTTTTTTTTGTGAACACATGCAGTTTAATTTTTTCAAATGCTTCTTTCATTCATCCAATTCAACTTCATTATTTTTCGTTTTTATCCCTGTCCACCCGCTTACTTT